>NC_060278.1:12527273-12542746 GCF_021613505.1 Equus quagga
GGCTCGCCGGCCGCCTCCTCCCGCGGGGTCGGACGGGGGCGAGCGAGGGGGCAGCCCCGCGGGTCGCCGGCGGGGGATCGCGCGGGCCGGGCGGGTCCCGCCGAGCCGGCGTCTGCTGGGCCGGGTCGCAGGGTAAAGAAGGCCTCTGTCCTTTCGCTTTGGCTCCTCGGGCCGGGCCTCCTGCGAGCCCCGCACGGCCGCGCGGGCTCCCGTGCTGAGGGCCCGGCCCGAGCCTTCCCGCGGCGCGGCTGACCCATGGGCCGGGAATGCTGCGGCCGACTCGCAGGAGCGAGCCCGGGGCGGCCGGAGCCCGGAACCCCGGGAGCCCAGGCCCCGAAGCGCGGGCGCAGCCAGACAAGCTCGCCGCGGCCGCTCGGGTCGGCCCTGCTCCCTCTGACTTTCTCCTCCCAGGACTTAGAAAGAGCCCCATCGGTGGGGGCAGCGAGGGGGGCTTCGGACTCTCTGGTCGGGGGTCGGGTATGGGACTCCTGCACCGCCTTACATCAACCAGCTTCCCAGACCCCGCTGCGCAGGCCAGATCCCAGGGGCGGGGTGAGGAGCCAAAAGCTTATTTAAAAAAAAAAAAAAGCAGCTGCCTCTCACTGCGCATGTGCCAGCCTCAATTTTTTTTAAATTTTTGACGTCATTTCGCTATATCAAGTCCCAAGCCAAAACTTCTTGCTCATTGATTACTCTGAAGAATAATTGACTGTGTGTTCCTACTCGTAGAAAATACTGCAAAAGTACGGAGAGGAGGTTTATCATAGTTTCTGCTTTCACAAAAATACCGTAGCCTGTTTATCCACTCTGCATGTCGGGTTCCCCCAGAGAGATTATCAGAGTGGAGAGTGAACTCCGCTAAAACGTAGAGTCGATTGGAAGACGCGGTGGCACAGCATCTCATTCATTAAGAGGAGATACTTGCACTACAATTTGCATCCTTGTTAGCCCACGGAAGGTATAAAACACAACTCCTGTCAATTTTTGATATTTCAGAAGAAACATTGAATATTGCTAAAGCTGGATTACTTTAATTTACCTCCTACTCCAACGTTACCCCATATTTATTTTTTAAAAGGTTCTCATATGAACAACATAAGAAAAAATTCATGACTACCTAAAATACTAAGACCTTTCCCATTAGTAAGACAGGAAATAAATTCTGAAGAAATGCTCCTTATTCTAGAAGTGCTTTTTTGTTCTTGGTGAAATAATACGTGATTGCTTATCAGTTTAATTGTAAATCAAGGGCAAAAGTCTTGGAAATTTACAAACAAACTTGGAAGTATACAACTAATGTCAATATATTTATGGTTAAATCCCAAAAAGAAACAATCTTCCTAACAAACTCTTGGCTTGAAGAATGCCTTGCAATATCAAGACACCAAATGGGACAATGAAGATAGAGACTTCTTGTAGCACAACTGGATAGAAAATCATTGATTTTTTTAAAAATATGATGCTTATGGATAATGCTTTAAACGCATGGCAAACGTTTAAGAGTGATACCAACTAACCGGTATCAGTCATCTCTCCAGGAAGGATATTCCCAGAACCCATTGCTGACCATGATAATATAATAGACATGTGTTGCACTAGGATCTCTCTTTAAGTTTAGAGAGCCTATATGAATTGTATATTTAAAGTTCATGACAATGCATTTTCTTAAGTCTATTTTAAAGGTTGCTTATATTATTTTGTTGTAAATTTACTTTATTGTAATGAATTTCCTTAGAAGTGTTCTCCAAAGTGATAAAGATTTTAATTGGTGAATAATTCAGGCAGAATGATCCTTTGGTAAAAGTGAGTGGGGTCCATCGGCTCTCGTAACTAACTTCTTTCTCCTTAAAAAATGATTGACTAGTGTGAAGAGAACCCAAGTGAAAATATTTTCAGAAAATTGTCATGGGGCATATTTAGGAAAAAACAGCTGTTAAACACATTTTCCCAAGCTTACTCTGAGTTCTTCAGTTACACCAGAAAACAAACTGTAATGAATCACATTCAAAGGAAAAACACTCTCCTGAGTTTATTACTGATAACATTGTCCGATTCGTGAACAGCTAAATGCTTTCTAAACATCACTGTATCTTCTCAGTACAATTTATATTTAAGTATTTTGGAAGTGTGTTTATTGAACTCATGAGTTTTGTTCAAAAGGTTGGAAAGAAGTCAAAAATTGCATGGTAAGATTCTATAGAAATGTAACCAATTCCAATAAAAAGTCCTCTGTGCGGAAATACATTATAGAAATGACGTGGTTGTCAGACCTAATTGCTTGGCTTTTGAGTTCTCATGGAAAAAAATTTACAGCCTTGAGGTGTCGACTCAAAAGCAGCAGCATTTTTGGTTTTAGCTTAAATAAAACAAGGGAATCCATCATTATTCAAGTCTATAGCGATAATTCACATGAATATGAATGCACTTTGATCTTATCCTTCATTCATTGAAAGACACAGTCGTAATGAAAAAGGGAGATAATCTCTTTAACTTGGTCCAAAGCAAGTTGTTGGAGCTTTTCTTTCTTGAAAGACCATAGAAGGGAACTTTTCACTAAAGCATTGCTTTCCTATTTTTAAGGTGGTGGTGGGGTGTTTGGGCAAGCTACAGGTCATTATGTTGCCTCCAGGAACCGAGTAGTGCTAACTTTCTTCTTTGAAGTAAACTGCCTTATTTAATGAACTTGACATTTTGTGAAGCTTAAGGGTAAACCCCTTTTATAGCATCATACCTAAGAGTCATTTTAGGAAGCATGTTGATTTGAGTTTACCATCAGATATGATTAAGACCTATTAACTACTTTCAGTATATTTTAAAGATTACTTAAATTAAATAGGATATTTCAAGGTGCATTGTCTTAGTAGATTTGCAATATGCAATACTAGCCCCTCAAGCATTCCTGTTGAACTGTGGAGACAGTTAATGCCATGGCTGTGCTGTATGAAAGTCACTTTAAAATCTTATCTTACTTATGGCTACTTAAAGAACTTTCAGCCACTTTTGGTGGGAAAATAGCAAAGTTCATAGTTCTTATATACAATGTGTCATTCTTCTTAGAATTCTGGAAACGTCAGATTTTTTTTAGTACAATCTACCACACTGGAAATATAATTAGGTAAAAATATGCATGAATGAGGATATCTGATTAATGCCACTGCTTGGAAAATGTTTAGATTTTCATTGAACTCATTAATGATTCTAAGCTTTGTCTGGTTATTAGTGGGGGTTTTTTCTAATCAGTGCCGTTGAACTTCTAGAATCCTCTGGAAATTCAACAAATATTTATTGAGTTATGTTAAAAGGACTCCAGAGCATACAAAGATAAATAAGACAGGTGCTTGTCCTCAAGGAGCTTAAAACTTAGAAATTTCAACACATCTGTGACCTACATGAAATTTCAATCCGTGAAGAACACTCAGCTAACTTAATGGTTATTTAAAGCCAGGACAATTATTAAGAGTGAAGAAATTTGGCAATGCACATATTTCCCGAGTTATCCTACGAGCTAAATGAAACACTTTGCTGGATACTTTGAAGATTTTCTTCAATAAAACACTGTTTAAAAAGCTAAAAAGTGTTCTGTTAAAAAATTAAATCGGTGTCCTAGAACCACAGATATTAGAAAAGGCGAAAAGATTCCTGCAAGTTAATGTCAATCATTTTCTTTACGTCTCAGATCACTCAGTCCACACTGGCAAGGGCTGCGGTGGTTCATCAAATGAAATGAGGGAGAAAAGAGGGCTCCATCCACTTGTATATGACAAGAACAAGTATCTGGATGTAATGTTTGAGCTAACACAAGTGAGTATGTTAGGATTTCATGCAAAATATTCGTGGTTAGACAAGACAAAGAAGAGGGACGATTGGAGCGTTTGCCTGTGACTCTAACCCAGAGGGAAGCCACCGTTACCAAAAGCAGAGACAACCCTAAGCTCTTCTTTGTGTCGATGTTACCAGAAAGGGAGTGGGCGTCTTGTCTTGACTTCTTTCTTGACCACCATCCGTATTTCTGAAGTCAAGAAAAGCTTTCTAAGGGACTGGCCATTGACAAAGCATTTCGGCTCAGGTTGGAGATGAGGACACCTGGGGCTAGGGCTGAGCAAAGTGCCCCTGCATGGGGGGCTCAGGTGCCGGTGGAGCGCAGCGCTCGCTGCAGCGTGCGCTCCAAGCCGCCCCTATTGTCTGCCGTGGGGGCAGGGCCAAGCCCGGGGAGCTGGCCTTTGAGCGCAGCTGAGGGTCCAGGAGGAGGAGGACCCGGGGCGGGGGCGAGAGATGTCAACGAGGGCAACCCCCGGAGTTTCAGATGCTCGACCCCGAGGTGTGCGGGGAGGCAGCGGTACCAGCGGCGGCGGCGGCGGCCCTGGCTGCAAATCGCCGTCGTGTGGTTGCTACTGGCAACCGAGCCTCCGCCGCGCGCGGAGCCCCGCAGCCCCTGGAAGGAAGGTGGCGAGAGAAAGCGGCTGCGGCGCCGCGCCCGCCGCCCCCAGGGCTCTGGCTCCCGCCCGCGCCCTGCGCTCCCTTCGGGCTTTGACCGCAGCTGTGCGGCAGGCACCAAGCGCCAAGGCGCTCCCGGGTTGGGGGTGTCGCTCCCTCGCGAGCGTCAAATGACGGGCGCCCTCCGTGAATGCAACATGGCAGCTCCGGCTCGAAGACTGGGTTCCCTGGGTCCGCCAGCGAGGCGGGGCCGTGGCCTCCGCCGGGCGCCCGCCGCTGCTTCCCGGGCCGGGATCAGCCCTGCTCGCGCCCCCGACCCAGAGCCGGGCTGGGCAGAGGGCAGCGGCGCGCGGACTCGCCCGCCTTCCCCCTCGGCCCTTTGTTCTCCGCTCAGGAGGCATCCCGCGCTTGCGAGGCTTTTCATGGAAACCCTCGAAGACTCGGCGACCCTGGGTGGGACAGCAGACCTCCTGGAACTCCCCAGAACTGTCTAGCTTCCCCGGTCCCTGGAAGGCTCCGGGCAGGGCTGGAAGCGCGAGTGCGGGATCCTAACCCGACACTCCCCGAGGAGGCTCCTCTCGTCGGGTGGGTCCCTCCCCGCTAGGCCTCGGCCCCCGGGTCCCTTCCCTACAGCTGAGAGGTGTGAGGCGGGAGACCCGGGCGGGGACACGGGCCGGCGAGGAGACAATGCCGGTCAAGACCCCAAGGAAATGAGATTCTCCGCTCTGGGCTCGAGATCCTGCAGTCTTGGAAAAACGGGAAGGAAAAAACCCCTTTAGTTCTTTGCGGGGCTCCATCGCGCTCCACGCTAGCCCTCGGGCACGAGTGGAGGCCGGTGTAGCCCCGAGAGTAGGTCCCCGCCCTGGATCGAGGGCTGGAGCGGTCCACCGGGGGTGGGGGAGGGGTTCGATGTCGCCGGGGGCCGAGGGGAAGGAAGGCCAGGAGGAAATTTGCATTTTTAAAACCCGCGGTTTAAAAACGACCACGCCACGTAGGCAAGCCAGTTGTGACGTTCAGCACAACGTGCTACTGAAATACCGAAATCCGCCACCAAATGGCGGCTCCTGCAGTCTGCTGCACTGATAAAGACGACTCGCCTGGCGTCGCCCATTTTAGGCCGCTTTCACTTCTCTGCCGTCACCCCGACCCTCCTCCCCAGGTGGTGCTTTCCTCTCCCCGTTTTTTTGGAGCACATGCGACTCAGCAGTCAGAAAAGCGTTTATACCCTGGGGATCAGCCCGACACGGGCTCCGCAGGAAGCAGGCTGCGTCCCAGCGGCTTTCGGAGGCGACATCCCCACCACGGACCGCCCGCTCCTCTGCCCCGCCGGGGGCGCGGGGGCGCCGGGGGTGCCAGAGAGCCGGGCATCCCAGGTTCGCCCCGGCCAGAGACGCATTAAGGCGTCGCACTTGGGGCCCCAGGTGTGGTCCTTTGCCCAGATCTTGAGATTCCTGCGGCGCAGCCACCCCCTCCTCGGCAGTGTCACCCCGTGAACTTTCCTTCCCGGGGGGGATTAGAGCCCGTTCTACCCATTAAACAAGCTCCACTGGAGGACCCTCTCCCATCGGCCTCTCCAGTCGCCGCCCACGAAGCGCAGCCTTCGGGAACCTTCAAGATGGCAATTTTATATTTCATTTATAATTTAGTTAACAATCTATCCAACAAAAACCCAAACTCCAAGGACACCCTGTAACTGAAGGAGAAGGAGCATAAGATTCGAAACGGGAGGAGGGTGGAGGGCAACGCGAGGCGATGATCCGGAATGGCCCCGCGGGAATGCGCTTCGGTGGGCTTTGCAGGTGAAGCCGCCGCCTCCCCGGACCTGGGTCGGCTCCCTGCCCGCGCCGAGCTCGCGGCCCAGAGGCCGGTCGCCGCGCCTCGGCCCCGCCGGTGTCTCGCCCGGTGGAGAAGCCTTGGGCGGGAAGGGGGGCCTCCCCGAGAGGCCACGCGAACCCCGCTGTCGCCGCCGCTGGCCACGGGGTCCGATTTTGGAGAACCGACTTCGTTTCCCCGCCTCCCGAGCCCCGTAGGGCCTGAGCATCTCGCTTTCAAATTTGGCGGGATCCGAATCCGCCGAGCCGAGGGCGGCGCGCGGCGAGCGGCGCACGCGCAAAATGGCCTCCCGGTGCCCCGCGGCCTGGGCTCGCGCGCCGGGCCGGGCCGACCCCCGCGGCGCCATCGGCCACCGAGGTCGGCGCGGTGGCTCTTTGCCCTCCTCGGGGAGCTGCTGGTACAAAACAAGGACAGGGAGAGGGGCCGTCTCCTCCTTAACGTGCGCTTTTGGTAAAGGCTCCCCGAGCGGGAAGGCAGCGCTGCCGGGAGAGGGAGGTCGTTTTCTTTGGGTGGCCGTCCTGTGCCCTCTCTACCGGGCATCAGAACAGAAGAAGACTTTTTTGGTTGTTGTTGTTTTTGCAAGTCGTTGCTCCTTCCATCCTAATGCCCCTCGCCCCCGGCTTTATCTTCCAAGCCGCGCAGGGCGCTCCTGTCTTCGGCTTTGTTCGAATCTCCTCCACTCCTGGGGGCACTCAGACCTAAGACTGTAGCCCCCGGACAGACTTCTCCATCTCCAGGCGCCTCTTTATCCACCTCTGTAACGTTCGCATTCCTTCCATCCCAATTTCCGAGGCGATTCCCGAGCACCCTGGTCTGCAGCCTTCCAAGGCTTCTTTCAACTTGGGTTCTTAGGAGGACCGAGGGTTGGAGAGCGCCGAATCGGTACCGAACTCGAAATCAAGGTCACTGTGAAGTTTGGGTTTTCTGATGATCCAACTATCAGAGCAAGAAGTAATATTTGTGCTGAAATATAGGTGGCTCTGAAGGAACAACACCTCCTCTTTTGGGAGTTCCTTCTGACAGTCTCTGGAAGGGATGTTTTAAGAGAGTCAAAAGAATGGGTGCAATTTAACTCATTCATTGGAAGTTTTTATGGAGTGCTGGCTATTTATTTGGAGGGTTAAGTCAGACTTCGGGATAAGTTTTCCACACGCTCTTCAACTTCTTCAGAAAACTTACAAGGATCCTAGAGTAGACTTTCCAGTGATAAATAACTTTTGATGTCGTCGACTTGATGAAGACAGACGTTGATAGTGAAGTCTTCATGTGAGACCTCTAGAAATTGCACACTAAGAAATAGAAACTGGTGCAAATAAAGGAAATCCGTTTCAAGAACCAAAAGAAGAAAAAACGTTAAAAAAAATTAACTGCGGAAACAGGAAACACTCGACTGTGTAAACATTTTCGGAGACTTTCATAATCAAAACTGGGCGATCTTGAGATTTGCAAGGAGATCCGACAGGCTCAAGGTCCTCGCGGGGCTGTTTCTCAAGTCTGATTTACTGAGGCTCTGATAGGTACTACTTTATCTTCCTCGTAAAGGACCCGTCTCTCTGATTTCTGTGGCCCCACTTTAGTTCAAGGTTTCATTTTGGAGGAGTCAATTTTTTTAGAGCGACCTTAGAAATAATCACCTGTTGTACTGTTCATTTTATACTTGAAGAAACATCCTCAAGTGAAATGACGTTATCTAGCCCAAGAGCCCTATGCTGGAGCTGCGTTCTAAGCTCTTTGAACCACATTAAATGTCTTAAAAGTATGTACGGGTTTTTAAAAGGGTCCTTTTAACTGTAATTTCATCTAGTCCTTTTGTTTTAGATAAAATGCGAGGAAGCCTATATGGGGGAACCACCATGGTATTTCAGAATACGTTGGAGCCTCCATTTCATAGGAGCACTAAACTAAGTCCGAATTTCCAACTGCCATTCCAGGGGCAATGGGAAGAAAAAGATACAAGATATTTCTCAAACCTTTAAAATGCAAAGAGAAATGGGGAAAAAAAATAACACTTCAACCCCAGGATTCTAAGAGATTAAGATCTCTGTGCAGATTGTTTCTGAAATTAAAACCCCATCCCCTCAAAAGATTACCAAAAACTATTTTTTAAAAAAACCAAGCATCTTCATTTCTTCTTGGCCGGTGCGAGTAGTATTACACATGGTTTCCCATTCGGATTTCATAACAGAACTTTATCTTGATAGGCCTATACAATGAGAGCACCGAGACACTTCACAAGTGAACTGCAACTCCAAATATTGGGAGAAGAATAAGAGGCAAGGATAAAGGAAAGCCCCTAGCAGCTTGCTCTGCCTGTTGCATTGTGCCTCGAGAGAGCTGAACATTTGCACAGACACATACATGGAAACGAAGGAGTGTGGTTGGTAGGTTAAGTCAACTGAAGGGCAACTTTTTTTTCAACTCAGTGCAATTAACGGCCGGCAATTTTAAAAGCAAAGTACTTGTAAAGTGGGATGCATGTGTAAAGCATGATAGATGACTATTCACACAACAGCAACCAGCCTCCTCTTTTTGCATTTAAGCTCAACTCTGTGAAATCAATTTAGGCATTTTCTGTGGAATATTTTGTTAGCACTAACTTTTGTGGTATGGAACCCTAGAATACTTTTCAGAAGCTAAAGCCAAACTTAAAGCCGACTTTTCATGTACCCTGTCTTTACTGCTAAGAGTTACAAAGTTAGCAGCTTTGATATGGGTTTTCCTAAGGTTGAAATTTTTTAAAGTGGTAGTTTAGCAAAAGTTTTAAATCTTAATTGTCAGAACTGTGATGGCTGGTTATGGGAGAATGCAAAACATTATAATCTTTCTTCTGTTTTACTAAAAGACAGAAGTTTTAGCTGAAATAGCCTTTAACACTCAAGCAATTTTCCAATTGAGTAGGGGGAACAATCTTCCTTGAACTTAGATAAATGGACACGTTTTCAAGTATGGTAAAAGTGTTAAATAAGACACAAATGCAATATCTGATATCTTAATAAGTCATTTCAAAAATGAGTCCATCACAAAAAGGTTGAGATGGAAAGTCTTTGAGTTCCATGTTGATCTTACAACTTGGTTTTGTGTAAGTCAAGTAGCAGTCCACTAGCATTTGAAGTTTGTAGCCTTTGAAAAATATTTTTTATATACATGATCATCCAAAGTAAAAATCACTTGAAATTTCCATTAATTAACTTTTCTTTGTCTTAGATAACATCATGAAAAACTTGAGAAGAAAAGCCTAGAAAAATGAGTTAAATTCACCAAAATTGGCAAACATGGGTAACTTTTACTTCAAAGATTGTAGAGTAAATAAACAGATACATCTTTCAATTGGGCTTTCAAGCAATTATACAACAAAGCATGTACTTCTTAGCAACATCACTATTTAAGACAGCACGGGATTCTCTGTAGTTTTTACCTGTTGTAATCCACAATAGAGTTTCCAAAACTTCTGCACATTGTGCTTTTCATATCAAATTTTTATTAAAGTCTTAGCTATTTTCTAAATGAATATCCTTTTTATTGGATTTTTCCCCAATTACAAATGAAATTTAATTTTACATCTATAATTAGAAACAACACTTACAATGGGACTGTACAAATTTAGGTCAAAATAAAAATATATGTATTTTGTGGTTTCATAAAACTTCATTTACTGTATCTTTAAAGAAAGCAGAAGTAACAGCAATATATGTAAAAGTAATGATTTAATGACTATAAGCAAGACAAAGCAATAGAATTGTGCTTCTTTTGCAGACTGGGGACAATGAAATGTTTACCTACAATTTTCCCATACAAACATGAAACGATATTCATATAGAATAAACACCCTTACAAATAACCGATGGGTGATGAACACACACCAAGTTCGACCGAAGCAAAACACAAATGGAAAATTGTTGGGGTTATTCATATTTTAAATTCAACATACCCACTCTATTTAAAAATGAATACCTGTAGAAGCTCGTAATAAATTGCTTCTATTTCCAGAGATTAGAAAGAGGGCATATGCCATTGTTTATAACTGTAAAAGCAACTCTTAAATTTGAAATTACTGCTATACCACATATTAAAATAATTTTAGATAAAATGCCTTCTTCCAGCAATTTGCTGGTTTATTTAAAAATTTGTTTTAGAGTTATAGTGATCAATATACATTTTAAAAACACACTGATTCCATCATAAGCAATGGGAAATGAAGACACTATTTTCAAATTCCTTAAAAGTTTTTCTTTACCGAAACAATTAATTTTAAAAGTAAACATTTATTACTAGAGAAAGTCAGTATGATGATTTGCCAGTTGCTTCCAATGGAACAGAATTTAGAATTAGATAGCCACATTAAAAATATTCTATGCTGATAAGGCTCAAACACTGGGTATCTGCAAAGGTCGAACCAGTCAGGAGAATTTAACAACCATTTCTGAATGCATGAAACACAATATTTTCTTTATAGTATTTATAAATATATCATACAATACTGTTTCCTGTTATGTCATATACCAATATGGCATTGTACAACAAGCATAATGCCATCTGATTCTTACAAAAGCGAATCATTTAAACAAGTCAGTAAAATAAACGGTAGTACCCGCTTTTAGGCATACAGATTGTAAAACTGAAGTTTACTTTCCTTTGATCGGTTTTGCGTAGCAACAGAGAAGTAAAAATCAAACAGGAATCAAAATGGCTAAATATGCAAGAAATCGTTATTCACAGTGACATGGCTACATAGAATGCATTATTCTATGCATATTCTTTCCGTTTGTTGTATTTCAAGATAAAAAGCACTTGTTTTCTACAGGTTCACAAAACAGCATAATAACAAGAACAATCAAGGAGAACGTAATGTAGGCGTTAGTTGAGATTAACAAACTATAGCCCAATGTTTATATCCACTGCAGAATATTTTTAAACCCAAACAATGGTTACAGAAACCATTTCACATCTTTCCTAACACACAGAAAAAAATCCTGCCTGCCTTCTCAGAAACCAATTCTTTATAGGAACAACCTTTCCTTTCAATTAACATCCATATGAATATCACATCTAGTCCATCTTTTATAGCCAAATTCAATGTCACTACAAAAGAAAGCAAATCGGACGATAGTCACATGTATTAGCATCTATAAAGCTGTAATGGCATGGAGAGATCTATATAAATCAGGGGTTTAAAATTTTTTTTCCTTAACAGTCTCAGATATCAACCAGAAGACGTTGCTGACGACCCATTTACAGACGATTTTCGAGGTCTATTGGCAAAGGAGGATTGGTGGTTACCACTGGGGCTGCTGCTGGTTCCATTCATAGTACTGGAAATGTGAGGGAACTGAGGGTGAGGAGACTGGACTGGAGTGCTGGGGCTAGGCAAACAAGAAGAGGTGGAGGGCATGCCTCCTGCTGGGCTGTTGGCCTTGTCACTCCCAGAGTCACTTTCCAGTTCTCCAGCATTTGTCAGTCCATCTCTCTGATGACTGATCTTCATTCTTTTACAAGTAGGTCGAACTCTGTATTTCAAAGGAAGCGGACCATTCTACAAAGTTAAAAGGAAAAAAAAAAAATCAGTCTCAACTCTTTAAAAACAGTTTACCACGATAATCTGCAAGTATTAGACAGGCTCCTTACCCTTCTCCAGGTATAAATGTAGGCAATATCCATTAGTGTATAGTAATCCTTTAAAGGTTCCTCTTCATACATGACATCAATCTATTGAAAAATAATATTTTCAATTATTAAGTATCACAAAGGTAAATCTAGATTTTTTTCGGGTCATCTAAATATAATCCAAAAATGTTTTCAAAGACATTTTCTCCAAACGTTTGGACAAAGAAAGACTCCCCCTTGAAACTTCAAATTAGGAAAAATATTTCTTGAAATTACTACGGAACTTGTTTTCATAGCATAAAACAGAATTCGTACCAAACTGTAAGAGATACTTCTGAATTAAGTGCTAAATTAAAAAAAAATTCTGTTGCTTTTTTGGTTTCAGAATCCAAAAAGAAAAGAGTCATTGAATTAAGAAAGAGATCTAAATAAAATGAATGACGACTATGAAGAAGGTACCTGGAAAGTATTAGGTATGTCCATTTTACTTCTGAGAAACTTCCTCAGGTGCATCACGGTCATTGCTGCTGGGCATCGTAAGTATCTTTTATCATTCACCTACGAGTATAGTTAGAAAAGTAATTTTTTTTAATTCCTAACTATCAGAAAAGAAAAGAGTTTCAATTAGATTGCCTGAATATGATAAAAGGTACAAATACCGAAGCAGGGATGTGATAAAATTCTCAACTACACTTTGAGTTTACTATATAAATACTAAATGAACAGATTCCTGATAGAATAAGGAAACTTTATGTATATCAAAGCATTAAACATTAATTATTTAAAATACTTTGTAAGAATAATAATCACATATAAAATAAATCCTATCTATTAACTATGGGATATAGGTCGCTCAAACATCAAACATGACAACTTTCTTCTATTTGACAGCATCATCTGACCCTAGAATATTCTAAAAGGCGAGATACACCCTCATAAAATCTAGAATCCAAACAATGTTCCTTCTATGTTTTTGTGACACGGAACATACCTCCTCCTTAGATTTCTCCTTGTCTTTGTTTACTTTCCGATCCAATCTAAGAAAAAGATAATTTATTAGTGGAACAATGTATCCAATAACCAGATTAACATAAAACACATTTCCTAAAGAATTTACCTGTTCTGATCAAAGAATTCAATGGATAAGCTTATTATCTCATCATCAGTTATAATTCTCTTATCTTCATCTGCAACTTCTCCTCTATCTTCATTAGAGCCATTGGCAGCTATAAAGACATTTTGAAATTCAATTTTAAAAAAATAAATATTTAATTAAAATATCATATATAGGAGAATGGAAATGATACTTCAGATTAAATTCAATTTTAATAATTTACTGGCTACTAAGTTCTCCCTCCAAATAAAATGTCTTCCCCCCTCCAAAAAGTTTACCGTCGGCTGAAGGATGAGCTGCATAAAAATCCCTTCTTCTCTTCATTTCATCTAAAGGCAAGGAAAAAAAGACAAACATTTGGCATAGCAGGTAAAACCAATAAATACTTTTTTAACATTCATTTTAAAGCAAGTTACTCACTTTTGAAAAGCCCTGGAACTAATTTGTACACAATATCTTGAAGAGTTTTATCTGACCTGAAAAAGAAGAAATTAGAAAAGTAACCTATCAATTAAGACGGCAAAAACTAAAAGCATTCATAAACTATTACAGATTCTTTGTTTTCTTTGTGCTATCGTATTTTACTTGATAGTGACTCTGTCTATAACTACATCAACAGGATAACAATGAATTATGAGAATAAAAGTTCTTTAGGTAGCAGCATTCTTTTAAATTAGTAAAAAAAATACTTTATTTTATATTCACTAATAAATTCTTCACATTTCACGGAGTCAAGAAAAGCATGCCTTTCAAGTTACTAAATTAGCTAATATGAAAGAAAATAAAGAGCAGAGAATGGAAGCTCTTTAATACGTTCACTTTTGCCTGTCATGAAGTCAATAAACCAATACTTTATTGGAGAAGTAATTCAGCATTTAAAAGATGGTTAAAAATCCTCAAAATTAATTGAATAATATGGAACTTTGTTCAAAGTTAGTCATCATTAAAATGGCAAGAAATTAAAGGCCCCCCTCCACAAAGCCCACAAGAGGTGGGATTCAAGGGTAAATTCACTAAATTATGGAATTCCAATAACAATTACAAACAATGATTATAAACATTTCCCTACCTTATATTCAGTAGTGGTCTGGTTTTGTGAACTTGGACATCACAGATAGGACAATACTTGCTGGTCTCCAGGTAACGCACAATACATGTTTTACAGACTAGAAGTGGAAACACATAAAGTTTTTAACTTTAGAAATTAGATTCTAAAGCATTAAAATTAGTGTCAGAAACAGAGAACTAGAAGCAGCAAAATGGTAAAGCCAAAAAGAATTTCCAATTAAATAAACTCAATTAATATCGCGAGAACACTGATACATTGCATGGCTGTGCTTACACAATAATATTTTATTAAATATGTATTAACAAAAAGTCATTAAACGCAAGACAAGAAAAAGACTTCGTCATTTGGTACCAGCATTCTCAAGGATTGCTGGAATTGTCAGTTTTCAAATTTCAGGATGAAATGTTAAATATACATGACACGAAAAAGGTGTGACACTTTGTACTTACAGGAATGTAGACATTCTATTATGGTCGTGGCATCAATGAAGTACCCTCCACAAAGCACACACATTAGGTGGGGATTTAGCTCAGTGATCTTGATTCTGGTTGTTCGATGCATTTCTGCTTGATAACAGATCCTGCAAAACACAGAAAGATTGGCCATAATTCAGAGAAAGAGAAGTGAATTATCCGCAACTCCTAGTAACTGTGCACTCTGAAACGCTGAGGACTTCATAAAACTCGTTTAACACTGTACAGCCGGACCGTCCCAACGTTTTCTACAGAAAACGTTTACTAATCAGACGAATCAATTCTACTGAAACGGTGAAAACGGATCCAAGTGAAGTAACTTCTGGTCCCTCAAGTAATTCCAGGAGGGAGAAGAAAAGGTCTGGGGTGGGGGCTGGGAGCTGAGAGTATTCGAGTCTTTTTCTTCCATTTGTCCTCCAGCCTAGCAGCCCCACGGCTGCTGCCGACGCCACACAGTCCCCGCAGATATTTACCAACCGCCAGGGCTTGTTCCAGGTCTCCCAATTTATTGTAAAACTTCCTTATGGATCTTCAGTCGAAAATCCGGGAGCATGCCCTGGCTTCCCAGGGGTTCCTGTTGTTTTAGGCGGTTCCAGCAACCAGAAGTTGGCACGTTTTTACTCGATACAAAGGGAAAACAAATTCGGCTCTATCTGCATCCCTGGCATTTCCGGAGCTGGGTGCCGGGGCCGCAGGAGAAGCACCTCGAGTCGGCCTCGGGCTGGGGCCTGAGCGCGCGGACGCCGGGGGGCCGGGATGCGAGGGGCGGATCCGGCGGCGCCCGGGGCTCCGTCTCGCTCCGGATTCGGAACTCTCCTTGGTCGGGGTTTCCATAGCAACTTACACTTACACTTGGCATGCGGCCACCGCTGCAACTCCGCGCGGAGCCGGGCCGAGCCCGGAGCTTCGGCGGGCGTGCGGGGCGGCCGGGCGGCGGCGGCGGCGGGCG